>NC_068404.1:1574201-1581078 GCF_023724105.1 Carassius gibelio | reverse complement strand
GGAAAATTTCACAGAATTATATAATAATCTTTCATTAAAAAAAAAAAAAAAAAAAAAAAAAGAGAGTCAATGCCCGATCTCTGAATCTTAGCAGGGTTTAGGTCTGGTTAGTACTTTGATGAGAGACTGCCTAGGAATACCAGGTGCTGTAAGCTTTTTGGACATTTTTTCACTTAGTATATAATAATTTTGCCAAAAAATAGAGTCAATGCCCGATCTCTGAATATTTGCAGGTTTGGGCCTGGTTAGTACATGGATGGGAGACTGCCTGTTAATACCAGGTGCTGTAAGCTTTTTGACATTTTTCACTTAGTATATAATAATTTTGCCAAAAAATAGAGTCAATGCCCGATCTCTGAATATTTGCAGGTTTAGGTCTGGTTAGTACTTTGATGAGAGACTGCCTAGGAATACCAGGTGCTGTAAGCTTTTTGGACATTTTTCACTTAGTATATAATAATTTTGCCAAAAAATAGAGTCAATGCCCGATCTCTGAATATTTGCAGGTTTGGCCTGGTTAGTACATGGATGGGAGGAACTGCCTGGGAATACCAGGTGCTTTAATCTTTTTGGAAAATTTCACGAATTATATAATAATCTTTCATTAAAAAAAAAAAAAAAAAAAAAAAAAGAGTCAATGCCCGATCTCTGAATCTTAGCAAGGTTTGAGGTCTGGGTTAGTTACTTTGATGAGAGACTGCCTAGGAATACCAGGTGCTGTAAGCTTTTTGGACATTTTTCACTTAGTATATATAATTTTGCCAAAAAATAGAGTCAATGCCCGATCTCTGAATCTTAGCAGGGTTAGGTCTACCTGGTTAGTACTTTGCATGAGATGGGACTGGCCTAGGAATACCAGTGTGCTGTGTAAGCTTTTTGGACATTTTTCATTTAGTATATATAATAATTTTGCCAAAAGAAGTAGAGTCAATGCCCGATCTCTGAATATTTGCAGGTTTGGGCCTGGTTAGTACTTTGATGAGAGACTGCTAGGAATACCAGGTGCTTTAAGCTTTTGGGCTTTCTTTCCTGACTTATATAATGTACTGGCTATAAGATTGGCTGCTCTTTAAATAGCCCTCTCTTTGCAGCAGACTTCGCTTACGGCATACCAACCTGGCTATGCCCGATCTCGTCTGATCTCGGAAGCTAAGCAGGTTTGGGCCTGGTTAGTACTTGGATGGGAGACCGCCTGGGAATACCTAGGTGCTGTAAGCTTTTTGGACATTTTTCACTTAGTATATAATAATTTTGCCAAAAAATAGAGTCATGCCCGATCTCTGAATATTTGCAGGTTTGGGGCCTGTTAGTACATGGATGGGAGACTGCCTGGGAATACCAGGTGCTTAATGCTTTTTGGAAAATTTCACGAATTATAGAATAATCTTTCATTAAAAAAAAAAAAAAAAAAAAAAAAAAAAAGAGTCAATGCCCGATCTCTGAATCTTAGCAGGTTTAGGTCTGGTTAGTACTTTGATGAGAGACTGCCTAGGAATACCAGGTGCTGTAAGCTTTTTGGACATTTTTCACTTAGTATATAATAATTTTGCCAAAAAATAGAGTCAATGCCCCGATCTCTGAATATTTGCAGGTTTGGGCCTGGTTAGTACATGGATGGGAGACTGCCTGGGAATACCAGGTGCTTTAATCTCTTTGGAAAATTTCACGAAGTATATAATAATCTTTCATAAAAAAAAAAAAAAAAAAAAAGAGTCAATGCCCGATCCTCTGAAATCTTAGCAGGTTTAGGTCTGGTTAGTACTTTGATGAGAGACTGCCTAGGAATACCAGGTGCTGTAAGCTTTTGGACATTTTTCACTTAGTATATAATAATTTTGCCAAAAAATAGAGTCAATGCCCGATCTCTGAATATTTGCAGGTTTGGGGGCCTGGTTAGTACATGGATGGGAGACTGCCTGGGAATACCAGGTGCTTTAATCTTTTTGGAAAATTTCACGAATTATATAATAATCTTTCATTAAAAAAAAAAAAAAAAAAAAAAAAAGAGTCAATGCCCGATCTCTGAATCTTAGCAGGTTTAGGTCTGGTTAGTACTTTGATGAGAGACTGCTAGGAATACCAGGTGCTGTAAGCTTTTTGGACATTTTTCATTTAGTATATAATAATTTTGCCAAAAAATAGAGTCAATGCCCGATCTCTGAATATTTGCAGGTTTGGGCCTGGTTAGTACATGGATGGGAGACTGCCTGGGGAATACCAGGTGCTTTAATCTTTTTGGAAAATTTCACGAATTATATAATAATCTTTCATTAAAAAAAAAAAAAAAAAAAAAAAAAAAGAGTCAATGCCCGATCTCTGAATCTTAGCAGGTTTAGGTCTGGTTAGTACTTTGATGAGAGACTGCCTAGGAATACCAGGTGCTGTAAGCTTTTTGGACATTTTTCACTTAGTATATAATAATTTTGCCAAAAAATAGAGTCAATGCCCGATCTCTGAATATTTGCAGGTTTGGGCCTGGTTAGTACATGGATGGGAGACTGCCTGGGAATACCAGGTGCTTTAAATCTTTTTGGAAAATTTCACGAATTATATAATAATCTTTCATTAAAAAAAAAAAAAAAAAAAAAAGAGTCAATGCCCGATCTCTGAATCTTAGCAGGTTTAGGTCTGGTTAGTACTTTGATGAGAGACTGCCTAGGAATACCAGGTGCTGTAAGCTTTTTGGACATTTTTCACTTAGTATATAATAATTTTGCCAAAAAATAGAGTCAATGCCCGATCTCTGAATATTTGCAGGTTTGGGCCTGGTTAGTACATGGATGGGAGACTGCCTGGGAATACCAGGTGCTTTAATCTTTTTGGAAAATTTCACGAATTATATAATAATCTTTCATTAAAAAAAAAAAAAAAAAAAAAAAAAAGAGTCAATGCCCGATCTCTGAATCTTAGCAGGTTTAGGTCTGGTTAGTACTTTGATGAGAGACTGCCTAGGAATACCAGGTGCTGTAAGCTTTTTGGACATTTTTCACTTAGTATATAATAATTGTGCCAAAAAATAGAGTCAATGCCCGATCTCTGAATATTTGCAGGTTTGGGCCTGGTTAGTACTTTGATGAGAGACTGCCTAGGAATACCAGGTGCTGTAAGCTTTTTGGACATTTTTCACTTAGTATATAATAATTTTGCCAAAAAATAGAGTCAATGCCCGATCTCTGAATATTTGCAGGTTTGGGCCTGGTTAGTACTTTGATGAGAGACTGCCTAGGAATACCAGGTGCTTTAAGCTTTTGGGCTTTCTTTCCTACTTATATAATGTACTGGCTATAAGATTGGCTGCTCTTTAAATAGCCCTCTCTTTGCAGCAGACTTCGCTTACGGCCATACCAACCTGGCTATGCCCGATCTCGTCTGATCTCGGAAGCTAAGCAGGTTTGGGCCTGGTTAGTACTTGGATGGGAGACCGCCTGGGAATACCAGGTGCTGTAAGCTTTTTGGACATTTTTCACTTAGTATATAATAATTTTGCCAAAAAATAGAGTCAATGCCCGATCTCTGAATATTTGCAGGTTTGGGCCTGGTTAGTACATGGATGGGAGACTGCCTGGGAATACCAGGTGCTTTAATCTTTTTGGAAAATTTCACGAATTATATAATAATCTTTCATTAAAAAAAAAAAAAAAAAAAAAAAAAAAAAAGAGTCAATGCCCGATCTCTGAATCTTAGCAGGTTTAGGTCTGGTTAGTACTTTGATGAGAGACTGCCTAGGAATACCAGGTGCTGTAAGCTTTTTGGACATTTTTCACTTAGTATATAATAATTTTGCCAAAAAATAGAGTCAATGCCCGATCTCTGAATATTTGCAGGTTTGGGCCTGGTTAGTACATGGATGGGAGACTGCCTGGGAATACCAGGTGCTTTAATCTTTTTGGAAAATTTCACGAAGTATATAATAATCTTTCATTAAAAAAAAAAAAAAAAAAGAGTCAATGCCCGATCTCTGAATCTTAGCAGGTTTAGGTCTGGTTAGTACTTTGATGAGAGACTGCCTAGGAATACCAGGTGCTGTAAGCTTTTTGGACATTTTTCACTTAGTATATAATAATTTTGCCAAAAAATAGAGTCAATGCCCGATCTCTGAATATTTGCAGGTTTGGGCCTGGTTAGTACATGGATGGGAGACTGCCTGGGAATACCAGGTGCTTTAATCTTTTTGGAAAATTTCACGAATTATATAATAATCTTTCATTAAAAAAAAAAAAAAAAAAAAAAAAGAGTCAATGCCCGATCTCTGAATCTTAGCAGGTTTAGGTCTGGTTAGTACTTTGATGAGAGACTGCCTAGGCATACCAGGTGCTTTACGCTTTTGGGCTTTCTTTCCTACTTATATAATGTACTGGCGATAAGATTGGCTGATCTTTAAATAGCCCTCTCTTTGCAGCAGACTCCGCTTACGGCCATACCAACCTGGCTATGCCCGATCTCGTCTGATCTCGGAAGCTAAGCAGGTTTGGGCCTGGTTAGTACTTGGATGGGAGACCGCCTGGGAATACCAGGTGCTGTAAGCTTTTTGGAAATTTTTCACTTAGTATATAATAATTTTGCCAAAAAATAGAGTCAATGCCCGATCTCTGAATATTTGCAGGTTTGGGCCTGGTTAGTACATGGATGGGAGACTGCCTGGGAATACCAGGTGCTTTAATCTTTTTGGAAAATTTCACGAATTATATAATAATCTTTCATTAAAAAAAAAAAAAAAAAAAAAAAGAGTCAATGCCCGATCTCTGAATCTTAGCAGGTTTAGGTCTGGTTAGTACTTTGATGAGAGACTGCCTAGGAATACCAGGTGCTGTAAGCTTTTTGGACATTTTTCACTTAGTATATAATAATTTTGCCAAAAAATAGAGTCAATGCCCGATCTCTGAATATTTGCAGGTTTGGGCCTGGTTAGTACATGGATGGGAGACTGCCTGTTAATACCAGGTGCTGTAAGCTTTTTGGACATTTTTCACTTAGTATATAATAATTTTGCCAAAAAATAGAGTCAATGCCCGATCTCTGAATATTTGCAGGTTTGGGCCTGGTTAGTACTTTGATGAGAGACTGCCTAGGAATACCAGGTGCTTTAAGCTTTTGGGCTTTCTTTCCTACTTATATAATGTACTGGCGATAAGATTGGCTGCTCTTTAAATAGCCCTCTCTTTGCAGCAGACTTCGCTTACGGCCATACCAACCTGGCTATGCCCGATCTCGTCTGATCTCGGAAGCTAAGCAGGTTTGGGCCTGGTTAGTACTTGGATGGGAGACCGCCTGGGAATACCAGGTGCTGTAAGCTTTTTGGACATTTTTCACTTAGTATATAATAATTTTGCCAAAAAATAGAGTCAATGCCCGATCTCTGAATATTTGCAGGTTTGGGCCTGGTTAGTACATGGATGGGAGACTGCCTGGGAATACCAGGTGCTTTAATCTTTTTGGAAAATTTCACGAATTATATAATAATCTTTCATTAAAAAAAAAAAAAAAAAAGAGTCAATGCCCGATCTCTGAATCTTAGCAGGTTTAGGTCTGGTTAGTACTTTGATGAGAGACTGCCTAGGAATACCAGGTGCTGTAAGCTTTTTGGACATTTTTCACTTAGTATATAATAATTTTGCCAAAAAATAGAGTCAATGCCCGATCTCTGAATATTTGCAGGTTTGGGCCTGGTTAGTACATGGATGGGAGACTGCCTGGGAATACCAGGTGCTTTAATCTTTTTGGAAAATTTCACGAATTATATAATAATCTTTCATTAAAAAAAAAAAAAAAAAAAAAAAAGAGTCAATGCCCGATCTCTGAATCTTAGCAGGTTTAGGTCTGGTTAGTACTTTGATGAGAGACTGCCTAGGAATACCAGGTGCTGTAAGCTTTTTGGACATTTTTCACTTAGTATATAATAATTTTGCCAAAAAATAGAGTCAATGCCCGATCTCTGAATATTTGCAGGTTTGGGCCTGGTTAGTACATGGATGGGAGACTGCCTGTTAATACCAGGTGCTGTAAGCTTTTTGGACATTTTTCACTTAGTATATAATAATTTTGCCAAAAAATAGAGTCAATGCCCGATCTCTGAATATTTGCAGGTTTAGGTCTGGTTAGTACTTTGATGAGAGACTGCCTAGGAATACCAGGTGCTGTAAGCTTTTTGGACATTTTTCACTTAGTATATAATAATTTTGCCAAAAAATAGAGTCAATGCCCGATCTCTGAATATTTGCAGGTTTGGGCCTGGTTAGTACATGGATGGGAGACTGCCTGGGAATACCAGGTGCTTTAATCTTTTTGGAAAATTTCACGAAGTATATAATAATCTTTCATTAAAAAAAAAAAAAAAAAAAGAGTCAATGCCCGATCTCTGAATCTTAGCAGGTTTAGGTCTGGTTAGTACTTTGATGAGAGACTGCCTAGGAATACCAGGTGCTGTAAGCTTTTTGGACATTTTTCACTTAGTATATAATAATTTTGCCAAAAAATAGAGTCAATGCCCGATCTCTGAATATTTGCAGGTTTGGGCCTGGTTAGTACATGGATGGGAGACTGCCTGGGAATACCAGGTGCTTTAATCTTTTTGGAAAATTTCACGAATTATATAATAATCTTTCATTAAAAAAAAAAAAAAAAAAAAAAAAGAGTCAATGCCCGATCTCTGAATCTTAGCAGGTTTAGGTCTGGTTAGTACTTTGATGAGAGACTGCCTAGGCATACCAGGTGCTTTACGCTTTTGGGCTTTCTTTCCTACTTATATAATGTACTGGCGATAAGATTGGCTGATCTTTAAATAGCCCTCTCTTTGCAGCAGACTCCGCTTACGGCCATACCAACCTGGCTATGCCCGATCTCGTCTGATCTCGGAAGCTAAGCAGGTTTGGGCCTGGTT
>NC_068404.1:1519201-1524201 GCF_023724105.1 Carassius gibelio | reverse complement strand
AGTTACTAAATCAAATAAAAACAACAGTAGGAGATGTAGACAAAAAAGACTGTGATGAAGAGATAACAGAAGAAGAGATAAAAAGAGCAATAAGTGAATTAAACAAAAATAAAAGTCCAGGTATAGATGGTTTGGGGAGTGAATTTTATATAGTTTTTAAAGATTTTTTAACCAGTATTTTAAAAGAAGTATATGAAGACATTTTTAAAAAAGAGGAAATGAATCAGAGAATGGGGATGGGATTAATAAAGTTGATATATAAAAGAAAAGGAGATAAAGTAGACCTAAAAAATTATAGACCAATTACAATGCTGAATACAGATTTGAAAATTTTAACAAAAGTTTTAGCCAATAGATTGAAAGAGGTAATGCCAACCATAATTAAAACAAATCAAGTGTATGGAGTAAAAGGGAAAGATATAGCAGATACAACTTTAAGTATAATAGATAGAATAAGATATATGAAAGAAAAAAAACAAAAAAGGATATGTTATTAGTTTGGATTTTGAGAAGGCCTTTGATAGAGTGGAGCATGATTATTTATTTGGAATTTTAAGAAGGTACGGGTTTGGGGATAATTTTGTCAAGTGGATTACAATTTTATACAGGGGAGCAATAACAAGAATACAGTGTAACGGTTTTTTAACAGAATGTTTTAAAATTACTAGGTCAATAAGACAAGGATGTCCATTATCGGCGCTTTTATATTCTTTAGTTGCAGAACCATTGGGATTAGCTGTTAAAATAGATGAAGACATAAGAGGGATAAACATTGAAGGAAGTGGGGGAAATGAAAAAATATTTCAATATGCAGACGATACAACAATAATAGTTAAGGATATAGAGAGTGTTAATAAAGTAATGGAAGTGGTACAGATGTTTTGTAGGGATCAGGAGGCAAGATAAATGAAGAAAAAACAACATATGTGAGATATGGAGGAGTAAATGCTTTAACTGATTATTTTCATTTTAAAGAAACAAAAGAAATAAGGATTTTAGGTGTTCTAATGGGAAAAGATGAAAGGAATGTTAAAGAAAAAATGTGGGAAGAAATAGTAGGAGGAATTGAAAGAAGGTTAAATTTTTGGAAATTGAGGACTTTAAGTTTAAAAGGGAAGGTTTTAATTTTAAATGTGTTAATGGTGTCAAAGTTGTGGTATGTTTTATATGTGACTGCTATGCCAGTGTGGGTGGAGAAAAGGTTGAAAAAATGTTTTTTAGATTTTTTATGGAATGGTAAACCGTCAAGAATTGCATACAGTACATTAATAGGAGAAGTAGGGAAAGGAGGGATGGGATTAATTGATGTTGAACAGAGAAAAAATAGCTTAAGAGTTAAAATAGTAAAAAAATATCTAGATGATGGTCACAAAGCAGCATGGAAAAAGACAATGGAATATTTTTTAAACAAATGTGGGGATTTTAACATGGGGGATGGGATTTTATGGATGAAAACTAAGAATTGGATGACAGAGTGCTTACCAGAGTTTTATAGGGAAATGTTTAGTGCCTGGGGAAAATGTTTAGACAAAGTTGAGTATGATCCACATGGGAGAGAAAACATTTTAAATCAACCTCTGTTTTAAACAAAAACATTTTAAAACAAGACAAAGAATTGTTTTTAAAGAAATGGATGGATGTGGGGATAACAAGAGTGAGAGATGTTTTGTATGAATTTAAAGAAGGGTTTTTACCGACACAATTTATTGTAGATGCAATGGAGGAGGCAAAAGAGGATTACAGTGAACAAGAAATAAAAAATAAATATGAAATCATTAAAAATGCAATACCTAAAGAGTGGATAAAAAGAATAGAAAGTATGGAAGGAGAGCCAAAAGAGAAATGTATTCATGTGAAGTTTGGGGAAAAAATTTATGATTTTAAGGAATGTACTGTGAAAATGATTTATTGTGCTTTTAGAGATGATGTTTTTAAAGAGCCGATTGTAAATGGATACTGAGTGCAGAAATTCAAAGATTTAAAAAAAGAGTGTATATGGAGAAACATGACGGGGAAATGTGTGGAAACTAAATTGGAATGTTTGGAGTATTTTATAAGGCATAAAGTGGTTTTTACTAATGTAATTTTAAATAAAATAGGAATGGAAGAAAATGCTCTGTGTAAAGTGTGCCAGGAAGAGGAAGAGGGGATTTTACATATGTTTTTACATTGTAGAGAGTTGGAGGACTTTTTAAGGAAATGTAAATGTTTAATTAAAGATGTGACTGAGGAGTGGGATGCAAATATAATGGAATGGAACAGAGTTGTCATGTTTGGTTGGGAAAAAAAGTGTAAAAACAAAAGTTTCATTAATCTGTGTGTAATGCTAATGAAAAGTGCAATATGGGACAGAAGAACTTTGGCTAAAAAGGAAAAAAATTTGTTGGATGTTTGGAGTGTGTTTAAAAGAAAAACAGAATTATATATTGAAAGACTGTATGTTTACTTTAAAGGTGTAAATATGTTAGACTCTTTTTATGATGTTTTTACCCCAAAAGTCTGTTGTGTTTTAAACGATTTAATGTGGAGTTTGCCAGAAAGTGGAAGAGTTTTTTAAATTATCTATGTAAAGGAAAGATGTGTAATGTAGAGATGTGTAAAGTCAATGTTATGTATTTTCTATTGATTGTGTTTAATCGATTGTATTTTATTGATTGAAATTTCTTAATAAAAAAAAAAAAAAAAAAAAAAAAAAAAAAAAAGGCCATGCCCGATCTCGTCTGATCTCGGAAGCTAAGCAGGTTTGGGCCTGGTTAGTACTTGGATGGGAGACCGCATGGGAATACCAGGTCCTGTAAGCTTTTTGGAAATTTGTTACTTAGTATATAATAATTTTGCCAAAACATAGAGTCAATGCCCGATTTCTGAATATTAGCAGGTTTGGGCCTGGTTAGTACATGGATGGGAGACTGCCTGGGAATACCAGGTGCTTTAAACTTTTTGGAAAATTTCACAAATTATATAATAATCTTGCAAAAAAAAAAAAAAAAAGTCAATGCCCAATCTCTGAATCTTAGCAGGCTTTATGTCTGGTTAGTACTTGGATGAGAGACCGGCTAGGAATACCAGGTGCTTTAAGCTTTTGGGTTTTCTTTCCTACTTAGATAATGTACTGGCGATTAGATTGGCTGATCTCTAAATAGCCCTCTCTTTGCGGCATTTTTCGCTTACGGCCATACCAACCTGGCTATGCCCGATCTTGTCTGTTCTCGGAAGCTAAGCAGGTTCGGGCCTGATTAGTACTTGGATGGTAGACCGCCTGGGAATACCAGTTGCTGTAAGCTTTTTGGAAATTTTTCACTTAGTGTATAATAATTTTGCTAAAAAATAGAGTCAATGCCCGATCTCTGAATATTAGCAGGTTTGGGCCTGGTTAGTACATGGATGGGAGACTGCCTGGGAATAACAGATGCTTTAAACTTTTTGGAAAATTTCACAAATTATATAATAATGTTGCAAAAAAAGAAAAAAAAAGAGTCAATGCCCAATCTCTGAATCTTAGCAGGCTTTATGTCTGGTTAGTACTTGGATGAGAGACCGGCTAGGAATACCAGGTGCTTTAAGCTTTTGGGTTTTCTTTCCAACTTAGATAATGTACTGGCGATTAGATTGGCTGATCTCTAAATAGCCCTCTCTTTGCGGCAGTCTTCGCTTACGGCCATACCAACCTGAGGGCGCTAGAGTGCAACAGGAAGTGAGTTGGCAGTAGTAGGAAGAGAGAGGCTCTTCCATTTTGTAGTTTGGTTTAGTTTTATTAGTTGGTTTGTTTGTTTTTTGTTTGTGTTGAGTTTATATTAGTTAGTGTTTTTTTTAACCCCAAACAGTTTATACTGTTTGGGGTTTCATATAACAAAATGACAGATTTAATGGACAAAGGACACGGACTGTCAAATGGACATGAGATGGGGATCAGAGAATCTGGATATATTGCTGACGAGATGGAAAGGAATATGAATGAAGGGAATGCTGAAAGCAGGAATGAGACTTGGGCAAAGGTGGTTTCAAGGAGAAAACAAGATGGAAAAACCAATGGACAAGACAGAAAAATAGAACTACAAACAACTGAAGGTACTGGAACTAATAATGGAGTTGAAGTAAAAAGAAATGATTTATCTCAACGACAGCAAATGATAAAGAAATTGAGCCACCAAACAAAGTATCAGAGGCAATACAGAAAAGAAGCAACATTAACAATGACTGTAAAAGATATAGAAAACACAACAGTAATAATGATCATTAAATCAGTTGAAGAGAAAGTAGGAATTGGAAAACTGATCGGACTAAGAAGAAAGAATAACAATGAATTTGAAATGACTATGGAAAGTGAGTTGGACTGTGATTCACTGTTGAATGGAATCATGATTAACGGAAAAGAATGTGAGATAAGGAAACTGTGTGCAACAGAAAGGATGGTATCTTTCTTGAGTCTGCCCAGCTATATAGAAGATGAGGAAATCATTCAAAAACTGATAGATTGGGGAGTAACTCCCATATTGCCTCTAAGAAGGAGATATCATCCGGGGACAACAGTGGCGGACGGAACACGTTTTCTAAAGGTAAAGTTTCCAAAAGAAGTGACATCTTTGCCATATAATACCAGGTTCATGACTGAAGAAGGAGTGCAGTACTACAGAGTGATTCATGACAACCAATTGAAGACATGCAGGATCTGTGTAAGTGTGGAACATGAGAAAAAGGACTGTCCGCAATTCAAATGTCGAGACTGTTTTGAGCAGGGGCATTATGCGCGGGACTGCAAAGTCCCACGGTGCCAAGGCTGCGACAAAGCAATCATGAGATGCAGATGAGAGATGGAACATGAGGTAAATGAGGACACAAATATGGACGTACAGGAGGTGATGGGAGATACTGCAACTGAGCATTTAAATGATTCACTGCGGCAGACTCAAGGAAAGGAAGATGAACAGGACAATGAGGAAGAGGAGGAAACCAACAAAGATGAGAATGAAGAAAAGAACAAAGATGGAGAACAAGGAATG
>NC_068404.1:1511701-1514201 GCF_023724105.1 Carassius gibelio | reverse complement strand
TAAACTTTTGGGAAAATTTCACAAATTATATAATAATGTCTGGTTAGCACTTGGATGGGAGACCGGCTAGGAATACCAGGTGCTTTAAGCTTTTTGGAAATTTTTCACTTAGTATATAATAATTTTGCCAAAAAATAGAGTCAATGCCCGATCTCTGAATATTAGCAGGTTTGGGCCTGGTTAGTACATGGATGGGAGACTGCCTGGGAATACCAGGTGCTTTAAACATTTTGGAAAATTTCACAAATTATATAATAATCTTGCAAAAAAAAAAAAAGAAGAGTCAATGCCCAATCTCTGAATCTTAGCAGGCTTTATGTCTGGTTAGTACTTGGATGAGAGACCGGCTAGGAATATCAGGTGCTTTAAGCTTTTGGGTTTTCTTTCCTACTTAGATAATGTACTGGCGATTAGATTGGCTGATCTCTAAATAGCCCTCTCTTTGCAGCAGTCTTCGCTTACGGCCATACCAACCTGGCTATGCCCGATCTCGTCTGATCTCGGAAGCTAAGCAGGTTTGGGCCTGGTTAGCACTTGGATGGGAGACCGCCTGGGAATACCAGGTCCTGTAAGCTTTTTGGAAATTTGTCACTTAGTATATAATAATTTTGCCAAAAAAATAGAGTCAATGCCCGATCTCTGAATATTAGCAGGTTTGGGCCTGGTTAGTACATGGATGGGAGACTGCCTGGGAATACCAGGTGCTTTAAACTTTTTGGAAAATTTCACAAATTACATAATAATCTTGCAAAAAAAAAAAAAAAAAAAAAAAAAAGTCAATGCTTAATCTCTGAATCTTAGCAGGCTTTATATCTGGTTAGTACTTGGATGAGAGACCGGCTAGGAATACCAGGTGCTTTAAGCTTTTGGGTTTTCTTTCCTACTTAGATAATGTACTGGCGATTAGATTGGCTGATCTCTAAATAGCCCTCTCTTTGCGGAATTTTTCGCTTAAGGCCATACCAACCTGGCTATGCTCGATCTTGTCTGATCTCGGAAGCTAAGCAGGTTCGGGCCTGGTTAGTACTTGGATGGTAGACCGCCTGGGAATACCAGTTGCTGTAAGCTTTTTGGAAATTTTTCACTTAGTGTATAATAATTTTGCCAAAAAATAGAGTCAATGCCCGATCTCTGAATATTAGCAGGTTTGGGCCTGGTTAGTACATGGATGGGAGACTGCCTGGGAATACCAGGTGCTTTAAACTTTTTGGAAAATTTCACAAATTATAAAATAATCTTGCAAAAAAAAAAAAAAGACTCAATGCCCAATCTCTGAATCTTAGCAGGCTTTATGTCTGGTTAGTACTTGGATGAGAGACCGGCTAGGAATACCAGGTGCTTTAAGCTTTTGGGTTTTCCTTCCTACTTAGATAATGTACTGGCGATTAGATTGGCTGATCTCTAAATAGCCCTCTCTTTGCGGCAGTCTTCGCTTACGGCCATACCAACCTGGCTATGCCCGATCTCGTCTGATCTCGGAAGCTAAGCATGTTTGGGCCTGGTTAGTACTTGGATGGTAGACCGCCTGGGAATACCAGTTGCTGTAAGCTTTTTGGAAATTTTTCACTTAGTGTATAATAATTTTGCTAAAAAATAGAGTCAATGCCCGATCTCTGAATATTAGCAGGTTTGGGCCTGGTTAGTACATGGATGGGAGACTGCCTGGGAATACCAGGTGCTTTAAACTTTTTGGAAAATTTCACAAATGATATAATAATCTTGCAAAAAAAAAAAAAGACTCAATGCCCAATCTCTGAATCTTAGCAGGCTTTATGTCTGGTTAGTACTTGGATGAGAGACCGGCTAGGAATACCAGGTGCTTTAAGCTTTTGGGTTTTCTTTCCTACTTAGATAATGTACTGGCGATTAGATTGGCTGATCTCTAAATAGCCCTCTCTTTGCGGCAGTCTTCGCTTACGGCCATACCAACCTGGCTATGCCCGATCTCGTCTGATCTCGGAAGCTAAGCAGGTTTGGCCCTGGTTAGTACTTGGATGGTAGACTGCCTGGGAATACCAGGTGCTGTAAGCTTTTTGGAAATTTGTCACTTAGTATATAATAATTTTGCCAAAAAATAGAGTCAATGCCCGATCTCTGAATATAAGCAGGTTTGGGCCTGGTTAGTACATGGATGGGAGACTGCCTGGGAATACCAGGTGCTTTAAACTTTTTGAAAAATTTCACAAATTATATAATAATGTTGCAAAAAAAGAAAAAAAAAAGACTCAATGCCCAATCTCTGAATCTTAGCAGGCTTTATGTCTGGTTAGTACTTGGATGAGAGACCGGCTAGGAATACCAGGTGCTTTAAGCTTTTGGGTTTTCTTTCCTACTTAGATAATGTACTGGCGATTAGATTGGCTGATCTCTAAATAGCCCTCTCTTTGCGGCAGTCTTCGCTTACGGCCATACCAACCTGGCTATGCCCGATCTCGTCTGATCTCGGAAGCTAAGCAGGTTTGGGCCTGGTTAGTACTTGGATGGTAGACCGCCTGGGAAT
>NC_068404.1:1506701-1509201 GCF_023724105.1 Carassius gibelio | reverse complement strand
TGAATCTTAGCAGGCTTTATGTCTGGTTAGTACTTGGATGAGAGACCGGCTAGGAATACCAGGTGCTTTAAGCTTTTGGGTTTTCTTTTCTACTTAGATAATGTACTGGCGATTAGATTGGCTGATCTCTAAATAGCCCTCTCTTTGCGGCAGTCTTCGCTTACGGCCATACCAACCTGAGGGCGCTAGAGTGCAACAGGAAGTGAGTTGGCAGTAGTAGGAAGAGAGAGGCTCTTCCATTTTGTAGTTTGGTTTAGTTTTATTAGTTGGTTTGTTTTTTTTGTTTGTGTTGAGTTTATATTAGTTAGTGTTTTTTTTAACCCCAAACAGTTTATACTGTTTGGGGTTTCATATAACAAAATGACAGATTTAATGGACAAAGGACACGGACTGTCAAATGGACATGAGATGGGGATCAGAGAATCTGGATATATTGCTGACGAGATGGAAAGGAATATGAATGAAGGGAATGCTGAAAGCAGGAATGAGACTTGGGCAAAGGTGGTTTCAAGGAGAAAACAAGATGGAAAAACCAATGGACAAGACAGAAAAATAGAACTACAAACAACTGAAGGTACTGGAACTAATAATGGAGTTGAAGTAAAAAGAAATGATTTATCTCAACGACAGCAAATGATAAAGAAATTGAGCCACCAAACAAAGTATCAGAGGCAATACAGAAAAGAAGCAACATTAACAATGACTGTAAAAGATATAGAAAACACAACAGTAATAATGATCATTAAATCAGTTGAAGAGAAAGTAGGAATTGGAAAACTGATCGGACTAAGAAGAAAGAATAACAATGAATTTGAAATGACTATGGAAAGTGAGTTGGACTGTGATTCACTGTTGAATGGAATCATGATTAACGGAAAAGAATGTGAGATAAGGAAACTGTGTGCAACAGAAAGGATGGTATCTTTCTTGAGTCTGCCCAGCTATATAGAAGATGAGGAAATCATTCAAAAACTGATAGATTGGGGAGTAACTCCCATATTGCCTCTAAGAAGGAGATATCATCCGGGGACAACAGTGGCGGACGGAACACGTTTTCTAAAGGTAAAGTTTCCAAAAGAAGTGACATCTTTGCCATATAATACCAGGTTCATGACTGAAGAAGGAGTGCAGTACTACAGAGTGATTCATGACAACCAATTGAAGACATGCAGGATCTGTGTAAGTGTGGAACATGAGAAAAAGGACTGTCTGCAATTCAAATGTCAAGACTGTTTTGAGCAGGGGCATTATGCGCGGGACTGCAAAGTCCCACGGTGCCAAGGCTGCGACAAAGCAATCATGAGATGCAGATGAGAGATGGAACATGAGGTAAATGAGGACACAAATATGGACGCACAGGAGGTGATGGGAGATACTGCAACTGAGCATTTAAATGATTCACTGCGGCAGACTCAAGGAAAGGAAGATGAACAGGACAATGAGGAAGAGGAGGAAACCAACAAAGATGAGAATGAAGAAAAGAACAAAGATGGAGAACAAGGAATGGAGACGGGAGAAGGAGTAGACAAAGAGGAAATAAATCTGATTAACAAAGACTTTTCTAAGGAAAAGGAAGAAGTGGACACGACTGGGATGGACTATGAAAAAGGTCAAGAAAAGGATGAGGATAAGGGAATGAAGATACTGCCGGAGGTAAGAGAAGTGGAAAATGGGGGGAGGATTTTTGGTTTGGAAAATAAAGGAATAGAAAGACTGAATAGAGGTGTAAAAGCAAGAACAAAAGGTGGAGTAGACATTCAACAGGTTCTTAAAAAGCAGAAAATAAGAAGAGAAGCGCTAAAGGAAAGGAGGAAAAGTGGAAATGGGGGAAGCAAGACATGTTTTCTTTAAAGACAATGAAACTGATTGAGTGGTGGCAAAAATACATGTGTGCAATTTTTTTAGGATAAAGATGTGTTTTATTCTAAAAAAAAAAAAAAAAAAAAAAAAGCTATGCCCGATCTCGTCTGATCTCGGAAGCTAAGCAGGTTTGGGCCAGGTTAGTACTTGCATGGTAGACCGCCTGGGAATACCAGTTGCTGTAAGCTTTTTGGAAATTTTTCACTTAGTATATAATAATTTTGCCAAAAAATAGAGTCAATGCCCGATCTCTGAATATTAGCAGGTTTGGGCCTGGTTAGTACATGGATGGGAGACTGCCTGGGAATACCAGGTGCTTTAAACTTTTTGGAAAATTTCACAAATTATATAATAATCTTGCAAAAAAAAAAAAAAAGAGTCAATGCCCAATCTCTGAATCTTAGCAGGCTTTATGTCTGGTTAGTACTTGGATGAGAGACTGGCTAGGAATACCAGGTGCTTTAAGCTTTTGGGTTTTCTTTCCTACTTAGATAATGTACTGGCGATTAGATTGGCTGATCTCTAAATAGCCCTCTCTTTGCGGCAATCTTCGCTTACGGCCATACCAACCTGGCTATGCCCGATCTCGTCTGATCTCGGAAGCTAAGCAGGTTTGGGCCTGGTTAGCACTTGGATGGGA
>NC_068404.1:1501701-1504201 GCF_023724105.1 Carassius gibelio | reverse complement strand
CGGGCAGTTTTAAACTGTCTGGGGTTTGAGCTATTTTATTTTGTTTGTTTGTGTTTTTTTTTTTTTTTTTTTTTTTTTTGTGGCTAAGCTATTTAACAAGGATGGAAACAATGGCTAATGGATCAGATCTGGACAAGGTTTTTGAGGAAAAGAACAATGATTTTGAAGGAGACACTACTTTGGAAAAACGGATTATGAAAAACGATGGAAAGGATTACAATGAAACATGGGCAACTGTTGTATCAAGAAGGAAAAGAAATGGAGCTGAAATGGAGAAAGGCCGCACTGAACAGCAACCAACTACACAAGGTAAAGAAAAGTTTGATACAAAAGGAGAAAAGAGACAAGAAGAATGTCGGAGAAATGAAATGATAAATAGATTAAAAGACAAAATGAAATATCAGAGGGAATACAAGAAAGAAACAACACTGACAATGACTGTGGAAAATCCAGAAAAACTAACTGCCATCATGATAATTAAAGCTATTGAGGACATTACTGGAAAAGGTAAACTATATGGACTAAGGAAAAAAAATGACTTCGAGTATGAGCTTACATTGGAGAATCAACTAGACTGTGACAATTTATTGAATGGACTACTATTGAATGGACAAATGTGTAAAATAAGCAAACTTTGTGAAATGGAGAGGGTCGTTTCTTTTTTACGTTTGCCAAATTATATCAATGACAAGGATGTACTACAAAAACTGCAAAGCTGGGGAGTTACACCGATACTGCCGTTGAGAAGGAGGTATTACCCAGGGACAATGGTGGCAGATGGGACAAGATTTATTCGAGTCAAATTCCCTAAGGACGTGGTGTCCCTTCCATATAACACCAGTTTTGAAACAGAGGAAGGAATACAGTTCTTCAGAGTCATTCATGATCAGCAAGTAAAAATATGCAGAATATGTTCAAGTGCTGAACACGAAAAGAAAGACTGCCCTCTACTAACATGCAGAGAATGCCTGGAGCAGGGGCATTATGCGCGGGACTGTACAGCCCTGCGGTGCCAAGGCTGCAGAAAGGCATTGCCAACATGCGCATGTGAAACGGATGAAGAGGAACATGAGGAAATGGAAATGGAGATGCATAATGAAGTGGAGCATTTGGAGGAGGCTGATAAAGAAAATACATCACAAAAAACAAGTGGATTAACAAAGGATGTACTGAGCAGTGAAGGAGAGGAAGAAGAAGAGGAAGAAGAAGAAGAGGAAACAAGTGAGAATGAGCAGAATGGGGAAGAAAAAGTGATGACTGGACTACAACAATCTGTGAAAAATGTGGAGCAGGATGCAATGGTAAATAAAGAAGATAATAATGGAACAAAGGATAGTACAATCCCGGAAGAGGTAAGCGACATTGGGGAGAGAAAAAAAAGTTTTTTGAGCAGGGGGACTAAAGGGAAAACAACAGGACAAATAAACATTGAAAAGGTCTTGGAAAGACAAAGAATAAGACGAGAATCTAAAGAAAAAAAGAAGAAGAAAGTAGAGATAATTGCTTTAAAAGATGTTGATTTGAGAGAGACTGAACAAAAGTGATGTGGGTTTTGTTTTGCATTTATATTTTTCTTTTTTTGTTTATGAGTCAGTTGAAACTAGTGTCAATCAATGCAAGAGGATTGTCAACTAGGACTAAATTTGAAAATGTACTCTATTTAACAAAGAAGAGTGATATAATATGTATACAAGAAACTGGATGGAATGAAGACATTGTTAATGGTTTTAAGAAAATATGGGATGGAGAATTTTTTTACAATAATGACCCAAACAGGAAAAAAGGAGTAGCAATTTTAATTAGAAGGGGAGTGACAGAAAAAGCAACAGAAATGTTCACAGATAATGTAGGAAGATTGTTAGTAGTTAAAGTCAAAAGCAAAGAAGAAGAATTAACGATATGTACAATTCATGCACCAAATGACCGTTTAGAAAGAGTCATCTTTTTTAAAAATTTAAATGTTTTAATGGATGGTTATACAAAAGGAATTTTAATTGGGGATTTTAATACTATTTTGGAAAGAATTGATGTGGAGGATTATATGGTATATAGATCAGATGTGGGGAGAACTGAATTAAAGAAAATGATGGAAAAACACAAATTTTTAGATATATGGCGGGAAAGAAACAGAGTAAAAAGAGAATATTCCAGAAGGCAAATTGTGAACACAGTATTAAAGCAAAGTAGACTTGATTTGGTTTTATGTAACAGACAGCTAGAACTATTTATATCAAAAGTATTTTATAAAAGGTTCAGTGAAAGTGATCATGATTTTTTAAATGTAATAATTGATTTTAGTGGAGTAGAGAGAGGTCCAGGGGTGTGGGTTTTAAATGCTGAACTTTTAAAAAACGAGTCTTACAAAATGGAAATAGAAAATGTCATAATAAATAGTATAAACAATATTCTATATGATGAAGAAAAAAGTTTGTGGTGGGATAATTTGAAAAAAGTTATGAAAAAAATATCCATTGAATATTCAAAAAGATTGCAAAAGACA
>NC_068404.1:1476701-1496701 GCF_023724105.1 Carassius gibelio | reverse complement strand
ACTGTAAAAGATATAGAAAACACAACAGTAATAATGATCATTAAATCAGTTGAAGAGAAAGTAGGAATTGGAAAACTGATCGGACTAAGAAGAAAGAATAAAAATGAATTTGAAATGACTATGGAAAGTGAGTTGGACTGTGATTCACTGTTGAATGGAATCATGATTAACGGAAAAGAATGTGAGATAAGGAAACTGTGTGCAACAGAAAGGATGGTATCTTTCTTGAGTCTGCCCAGCTATATAGAAGATGAGGAAATCATTCAAAAACTGATAGATTGGGGAGTAACTCCCATATTGCCTCTAAGAAGGAGATATCATCCGGGGACAACAGTGGCGGACGGAACACGTTTTCTAAAGGTAAAGTTTCCAAAAGAAGTGACATCTTTGCCATATAATACCAGGTTCATGACTGAAGAAGGAGTGCAGTACTACAGAGTGATTCATGACAACCAATTGAAGACATGCAGGATCTGTGTAAGTGTGGAACATGAGAAAAAGGACTGTCCGCAATTCAAATGTCGAGACTGTTTTGAGCAGGGGCATTATGCGCGGGACTGCAAAGTCCCACGGTGCCAAGGCTGCGACAAAGCAATCATGAGATGCAGATGAGAGATGGAACATGAGGTAAATGAGGACACAAATATGGACGCACAGGAGGTTATGGGAGATACTGCAACTGAGCATTTAAATGATTCACTGCGGCAGACTCAAGGAAAGGAAGATGAACAGGACAATGAGGAAGAGGAGGAAACCAACAAAGATGAGAATGAAGAAAAGAACAAAGATGGAGAACAAGGAATGGAGACGGGAGAAGGAGTAGACAAAGAGGAAATAAATCTGATTAACAAAGACTTTTCTAAGGAAAAGGAAGAAGTGGACACGACTGGGATGGACTATGAAAAAGGTCAAGAAAAGGATGAGGATAAGGGAATGAAGATACTGCCGGAGGTAAGAGAAGTGGAAAATGGGGGGAGGATTTTTGGTTTGGAAAATAAAGGAATAGAAAGACTGAATAGAGGTGTAAAAGCAAGAACAAAAGGTGGAGTAGACATTCAACAGGTTCTAAAAAAGCAGAAAATAAGAAGAGAAGCGCTAAAGGAAAGGAGGAAAAGTGGAAATGGGGGCAGCAAGACATGTTTTCTTTAAAGACAATGAAACTGATTGAGTGGTGGCAAAAATACATGTGTGCAATTTTTTTAGGATAAAGATGTGTTTTATTCTAAAAAAAAAAAAAAAAAAAAAAAAAAAAAAAAGCTATGCCCGATCTCGTCTGATCTCGGAAGCTAAGCAGGTTTGGGCCAGGTTAGTACTTGGATGGTAGACCGCCTGGGAATACCAGTTGCTGTAAGCTTTTTGGAAATTTGTCACTTAGTATATAATAATTTTGCCAAAAAATAGAGTCAATGCCCGATCTCTGAATATTAGCAGGTTTGGGCCTGGTTAGTACATGGATGGGAGACTGCCTGGGAATACCAGGTGCTTTAAACTTTTTGGAAAATTTCACAAATTATATAATAATCTTGCAAAAAAAAAAAAAAGACTCAATGCCCAATCTCTGAATCTTAGCAGGCTTTATGTCTGGTTAGTACTTGGATGAGAGACCGGCTAGGAATACCAGGTGCTTTAAGCTTTTGGGTTTTCTTTCCTACTTAGATAATGTACTGGCGATTAGATTGGCTGATCTCTAAATAGCCCTCTCTTTGCGGCAATCTTCGCTTACGGCCATACCAACCTGGCTATGCCCGATCTCGTCTGATCTCGGAAGCTAAGCAGGTTTGGGCCTGGTTAGCACTTGGATGGGAGACCGCCTGGGAATACCAGGTGCTGTAAGCTTTTTGGAAATTTTTCACTTAGTATATAATAATTTTGCCAAAAAATAGAGTCAATGCCCGATCTCTGAATATTAGCAGGTTTGGGCCTGGTTAGTACATGGATGGGAGACTGCCTGGGAATACCAGATGCTTTAAACTTTTTGGAAAATTTCACAAATTATATAATAATCTTGCAAAAAAAAAAAAAAGAGTCAATGCCCAATCTCTGAATCTTAGCAGGCTTAGGTCTGGTTAGTACTTGGATGAGAGACCGGCTAGGAATACCAGGTGCTTTAAGCTTTTGGGTTTTCTTTCCTACTTATGTAATGTAATGGCGATTAGATTGGCTGATCTCTAAATAGCCCTCTCTTTGCAGCAGTCTTCGCTTACGGCCATACCAACCTGGCCATGCCCGATCTCGTCTGATCTCGGAAGCTAAGCAGGTTTGGTCCTGGTTAGTATTTGGATGGGAGACTGCCTGGGAATACCAGGTGCTGTAAGCTTTTTGGAAATTTGTCCCTTAGTATATAATAATTTTGCCAAAAAAAAGAGTCAATGCCTGATCTCTGAATATTAGCAGGTTTGGGCCTGGTTAGCACTTGGATGGTAGACCGCCTGGGAATACCAGGTTCTGTAAGCTTTTTGGAAATTTTTCACTTAGTATATAATAACTTTGCCAAAAAATAGAGTCAATGCCAGATCTCTGAATATTAGCAGGTTTGGGCCTGGTTAGTACATGGATGGGAGACTGCCTGGGAATACCAGGTGCTTTAAACTTTTTGGAAAATTTCACAAATTATATAATAATCTTGCAAAAAAAAAAAAAAAGAGTCAATGCCCAATCTCTGAATCTTAGCAGGCTTAGGTCTGGTTAGTAATTGGATGAGAGACCGGCTAGGAATACCAGGTGCTTTAAGCTTTTGGGTTTTCTTTTTTATTTTAAAAAAAAATCCCTTTGTCTTGCTTTAAAATCTTTTGGTTTAAGAAAAGAGGTTGATTTAAAATGTTTTCTCTCCCATGTGGATCATACTCAACTTTAACAAAAAATTTTCCCCAAGCACTTAAAATTTCTCTATAAAACTCTGGTAAATTTTCTGTCATCCAATTCTTCGTTTTCATCCATAAAATTCCATCCCCCATGTTAAAATCCCCGCATTTGTTTAAAAAATATTTCATCGTCTTTTTCCACTCTGGTTTGCCCTCATCTAGGTATTTCTTCACTACTTTCACTCTCAAACTATTTTTTCTCTGTTCCACATCTATTAAACCTAAACCCCCCTTCTCTACTGCCCCTAATATTGTGTTAAAAGCTATTCTTGCTGGTTTCCCCTCCCATAAAAAGTCAAGAAAACATTTCTTCAACCTCTTTTCTGTCCACAATGGCATATCTGATACATATAAAACATTCCATAACTTAGACACCATTAAAACATTCAATACTAAAACCTTCCCTTTCAAGTTTAATGTTCTTAATTTCCAAAAATTTAACCTTCTCTCTATCCCTGTTACTAGTTCCTCCCACATTTCATCACATACTTTCCTCTCATTTTTACCCATTAAAATTCCTAAAATCCTAATTTCATCCACTTCCTTAAAATTAAAACAATCCTTTAAAACCATTGCTTTACCAAATCTCATATATACAGTTTTTTCTTCATTTACTTTACTCCCAGATCCTTTACAATATTCTTCTACAACCTTCATAACTTCCTTGATGCTCTCCTTTCCTTTAACTACTAACGTTGTGTCATCAGCATATTGAAAAACCTTTCCCTCAGCCTTATTTTCCTCAATTTCAATTCCAATTATTTCTTCTTTTTGTTTTATAGCCAATCCTAACGGTTCCGATACAAGTGAATATAATAACGCTGAAAGCGGACAACCCTGTCTTATCGATCTTGTGATTTTAAAACATTCTGTTAAAAACCCATTACATTTTATTCTCGTTAAAGCGCCCTTATATAAAATCTCAATCCATTTGATAAAATTCCCCCCAAAACCAAATTCCTTTAAAACATCAAATAAATACCTGTGTTCAACCCGATCAAATGCTTTTTCAAAATCTAGACTAATTACGTAACCATCTTCATTTTTTTCTTTCATGTACCATACTGTGTCTCTTATGCTCATTGTTATGCCCGCTATATCTCTTCCCTTTACTCCATATGCTTGGTTTGTTTGAATTATACTTGGCATTACTTCCTTTAACCTGTTTGATAAAACCTTCGCTAAAATCTTAAAATCTGTGTTAAGCATCGTAATCGGCCTATAGTTTTTTTAAATCTACTTTTTCTCCTTTCCTTTTATATATCAATTTTGTTATACCCATCCCCATTCTTTCATTAACTTCTTCTTTTTCAAAAACCTCACTAAAAACTTCCTTTAAAATCTTTGTTAAAATCTCTTTAAAACATATATAAAATTCACTTCCCAAACCATCTATTCCTGGACTTTTATTTTTATTCAGCTGCTGTATTGCTCTTTCAATCTCTTCTTCTCCAATTTTTTGATCGCATTCTATTTTATCTTCCTTACTAATTCTTACTTTTATCTGATTCAGCAGTTCCCTTTTTTTGTTTTCTTCTACACCCCTTGCACTAAAAAGATCCTCATAAAAATTCTTTATTTCTTCTAAAATCTCTTCATTCCCTTCTACAACTTCCCCATTTTTCCCTCTTATCTGTTTTATTATTTCAGCTTTCCCTCGCTTTTTTTCTAAATAAAAAAAAACTTTGTGCATTTTTCTCCCTCCACAGTATATTTAGCTGTGCTTCTTAACCTCGCCCCCTCATATTCTTTTTCCTCTATTTTTTTCAGTTTTTCCTCCATTTCCCTTATCTTTTGTATATCTTTATTTTCTTTATTCAATTCCACTTCCAAACTTTCCTTTATTTCTTTTTCTTTGTATCTTTTGCATTTCTGTACTAAACTGCAATACTTAATTGAGAATTTTTTTATTAAAAACCTTACATTCTCCCACCATATTCTCTTATCGTCTTCATACATTTCATTTTCCCTTTCATTTTCTATAATTTCTTTAACCTTTAAAACATAGTCTTCATTTTCTAACATTTTTGTATTTAAAACCCATATTCCTGGCCCTCTTTGCACTTTATCCCAGTCCAATTTAAAAAATAAAAACTTGTGATCGCTAAAACTTGTTTCTTCATACTTAATCTTTTCTATAAAATTCTCCACATTTCTCGTACATAAAATAAAGTCAATTCTTGTTTCGCACACAAACTGCCCCACTATTTGCCTTCTTGAAAACTCCTTTTTCTTTTCATTCCTTTCTCTCCACACATCTATCATATTATTTTCTGCCATTAATGCTTTTAGTTCTTTTCTCCCCTTGTCATTTTTAAAAACCATTCCTTCTGCCATGTCTTGTTTACTAAAAACCGTATTAAAATCCCCCATCATTATTATTTCTTTATACTTCTTTACAATACTTTTTAAAACATAAAAAAAACTCTTTCTTTTCCTTCTCCACCGTTGGTGCATGTATATTTACTAAAATCAATTCCCTTCCTTCATGTTTTATCTGAACAACCATACATTTCCCCATCGTATCTTTGTATAAAATTTGACTTGCTTTAAAAACATCATCCTTCATTTAAAAAGCCACACCTCTCCCAAACCTCCCATCTCCATTATTGTATAAAATCCCTCCTTCCCATCTCTTTTTAAAATCATTCATTACATTTTCTCTCCAGTTTGTTTCTTGTAGCACAATAATGTCTTCTCTTTTACATTTTTCTTTTACATATTCAAATTTCTTTAAGTTCAAGAGTCCTCTTGCATTGAAAGTCACAACACTTAAAACCATTAAAAAGAAAAAAATTAAATATCTAAAACCCATCATTCTCAGTCTTCCTCCACCATTTCCTTTAACACTTCAAAACTGTTAAAACATTTAACTTTTTTCCTTGCAGTTCCTATATTTGGCTTTACCTGTAGTGATCTTCTTCTAATTTGTCCCCTCTCCACCTTTTCCTTCTCATCCTCCTCCATACTTATTTCTCCTTCGTTGTCAGTTTCTTTGTCTTGTTCTTTTCCTTTTTGTCCATGAATTGAAGATATGTCCATCTGGGTCAATTGTGTGTTCTCTTCTCTTATCTGTTCATCATTTTCTTTTTCTTTTTCTCCTTCTCCTTCTCCTTGTCCTTCCTGTCTGTAGTTTGTTCCTTCCTCTGATTCCTTTGGTTGTAATTCATCCTCTTCTTGTCTTTCTTCACAATGTCCTTCTTCATCGTGGTTTCCTTCATGCACCTGTCTGTCCACCTGTTCTTCCCTTCCACCTACCACTCCCTCCAACCAGCATTCACATTTATTTAACATTTTTTGGCAATCCGGGCACCTGACAGCATTGCAGTCTCGTGCGAAATGTCCCCTTTCCGAGCATTTATAGCACTTGAATTCTGGGCACTCCTTCAGTAAATGTTCCGGGCTCATGCACAGCCTACAAGTCTTCACCTGGTGGCTGTGCATCACCCTAAAGTACTGCGGGCCCTCGGCTGTTTCAATCTTTGTGCTATAAGGGAGTGATGCCACTTCTTTGGGGAACCTCACCTTAACAAACCTTGTACCGTCTTCAATGTCAGTGCCCGGATAGCATCTCCTTTTGATTTTAGATATGGGGGATACCCCCCATCCTTCCAATTTTTCCAAAATTTCCTTATCCTCCAGGTAGACAGGCAGGTGCATGAAGGAAACAACGTAATCTTTATTTTGCAGTTTTTTTTACTTCACAGTCCACTCCCTTTATTGTCAATCCATTAATTAAAATGTCACACATTTCTTCCTGTTCCAGTGTCAGTTCATATTCTTTGCCTTGTCTGGGTCTTACAGCCAACACCTTTCCACTTCCAATTTTTTCTGAGATTGCTTTAATTATATCCTCTCCTCTCACACCACTCACATTCTCTGTACTCACGATCACTGTTGCCTCCTTTAAATATTTTCTTTCACCAAATTTTTTCCTTGCTTCTTGAACTTTTCCATTTCCAGCTCTTTGTTGCTTCTCCAGTCCAGTGTCATTTGCCGTGCGTGTTCCTCCTGCTAGTCCAGTGTCGTTTGCCATGCTTGTTCCTCCAGCCAGTCCAGTGTTGTTTACCATGCGTGTTCCTCCAGCCAGTCCCATGTCGTTTGCCATGCTTGTTCCTCCAGCCAGTCCAGTGTCGATTGCCATGCGTGTTCCTCCAGCCAGTCCAGTGTCGCTTGCCATGCGTGTTCCTCCTGCCAGTCCATTGTCATTTGCCATTCGAGTCTCTCCAGCCAGTTCCGAGTTGTTACCATATAATCCGTCCATTTTGGAGAAAAAAAAAGATCAACCACCCTCCAGACAGCGATATGCTGCTGTTAGGTGGTTTTCAAAAAAGAAAAAATGCCAAAAAACAATCACAGATTCACAAAACAAACAAAACAACCACAAGTAGAAAAACACAAAATGGAGGAGAGCCTTCCTCTCCCAACTGCAGCCAACACTTCCTGTAGCTCTCTAGCGCCCTCAGGTTGGTATGGCCGTAAGCTAAGACTGCCGCAAAGAGAGGGCTATTTAGAGATCAGCCAATCTAATCGCCAGTACATTATCTAAGTAGGAAATAAAACCCAAAAGCTTAAAGCACCTGGTATTCCCAGGCAGTCTCCCATCCATGTACTAACCAGGCCCAAACCTGCTAATAAGATCAGCTAATAAGATCTCCCATCCAAGTACTAACCAGGCCCAAACCTGCTAATATTCAGAGATCTGGCATTGACTCTATTTTTTGGCAAAATTATTATATACTAAGTGAAGAATTTCCAAAAAGCTTACACCACCTGGTATTCCCAGGCGGTCTACCATCCAAATACTAACCAGGCCCAAACCTGCTTAGCTTCGGAGATCAGATGAGATCGGGCATAGCCAGGTTGGTATAGACGTAAGCGAAGACTGCCGCAAAGAGAGGGCTATTTAGAGATCAGCCAATCTAATCGCCAGTACATTATCTAAGTAGTAAATAAAACCCAAAAGCTTAAAGCACCTGGTATTCCTAGCCGGTCTCTCATCCAAGTACTAACCAGACATAAAGCCTGCTAAGATTCAGAGATTGGGCATTGACTCTTTTTTTTTATTATTTTTTTTTGCAAGATTATTATATAATTTGTGAAATTTTCCAAAAAGTTTAAAGCACCTGGTATTCCCAGGCAGTCTCCCATCCAAGTACTAACCAGGCCCAAACCTGCTTAGCTTCCGAGATCAGACAAGATCGGGCATGGCCAGGTTGGTATGGCCATAAGCGAAGACTGCCGCAAAGAGAGGGCTATTTAGAGATCAGCCAATCTAATCGCCAGTACATTATCTAAGAAGGAAAGAAAACCCAAAAGCTTAAAGCACCTGGTATTCCTAGCCGGTCTCTCATCCAAGTACTAACCAGACATAAAGCCTGCTAAGATTCAGAGATTGGGCATTGACTCTTTTTTTTTCTTTTTTTGCAACATTATTATATAATTTGTGAAATTTTCCAAAAAGTTTAAAGCACCTGGTATTCCCAGGCAGTCTCCCATCCATGTACTAACCAGGCCCAAACCTGCTAATATTCAGAGATCTGGCATTGACTCTATTTTTTGGCAAAATTATTATATACTAAGTGAAAAATTTCCAAAAAGCTTACAGCACCTGGTATTCCCAGGCAGTCTCCCATCCAAGTACTAACCAGGCCCAAACCTGCTTAGCTTCCGAGATCAGACGAGATCGGGCATGGCCAGGTTGGTATAGACGTAAGCGAAGACTGCCGCAAAGAGAGGGCTATTTAGAGATCAGCCAATCTAATCGCCAGTACATTACATAAGTAGGAAAGAAAACCCAAAAGCTTAAAGCACCTGGTATTCCTAGCCGGTCTCTCATCCAAGTACTAACCAGACCTAAGCCTGCTAAGATTCAGAGATTGGGCATTGACTCTTTTTTTTTTTTGCAAGATTATTAAATAATTTGTGAAATTTTCCAAAAAGTTTAAAGCACCTGGTATTCCCAGGCAGTCTCCCATCCATGTACTAACCAGGCCCAAACCTGCTAATATTCAAAGATCAGGCATTGACTCTATTTTTAGGCAAAATTATTATATACTAAGTGAAAAATTTCCAAAAAGCTTACAGCACCTGGTATTCCCAGGCGGTCTACCATCCAAATACTAACCAGGCCCAAACCTGCTTAGCTTCGGAGATCAGACGAGATCGGGCATAGGTTGGTATAGACGTAAGCGAAGACTGCCGCAAAGAGAGGGCTATTTAGAGATCAGCCAATCTAATCGCCAGTACATTATCTAACTAGGAACTAAAACCCAAAAGCTTAAAGCACCTGTTATTCCTAGCCGGTCTCTCATCCAAGTACTAACCAGACATAAAGCCTGCTAAGATTCAGAGATCGGGCATTGACTCTTTTTTTTTTTTTTTTGCAAGATTATTATATAATTTGTGAAATTTTCCAAAAAGTTTAAAGCACCTGGTATACCCAGGCAGTCTCCCATCCATGTACTAACCAGGCCCAAACCTGCTTAGCTTCCGAGATCAGACGAGATCGGGCATGGCCAGGTTGGTATGGCCGTAAGCAAAGACTGCCGCAAAGAGAGGGCTATTTAGAGATCAGCCAATCTAATCGCCAGTACATTATCTATGTAGGAAATAAAACCCAAAAGCTTAAAGCACCTGGTATTCCTAGCCGGTCTCTCATCCAAGTACTAACCAGACATAAAGCCTGCAAAGATTCAGAGATTGGGCATTGACTCATTTTTTTTTTTTTTTTTTTTGCAACATTATTATATAATTTGTGAAATTTTCCAAAAAGTTTAAAGCACCTGGTATTCCCAGGCAGTCTCCCATCCATGTACTAACCAGGCCCAAACCTGCTAATATTCAGAGATCTGGCATTGACTCTATTTTTTGGCAAAATTATTATATACTAAGTGAAAAATTTCAAAAAAGCTTACAGCACCTGGTATTCCCAGGGGGTCTACCATCCAAATACTAACCAGGCCCAAACCTGCTTAGCTTCGGAGATCAGACGAGATCGGGCATAGCCAGGTTGGTATGGCCGTAAGCGAAGACTGCCGCAAAGAGAGGGCTATTTAGAGACCAGCCAATCTAATCGCCAGTACATTATCTAAGTAGGAAATAAAACCCAAAAGCTTAAAGCACCTGGTATTCCTAGCCGGTCTCTCATCCAAGTACTAACCAGACATAAAGCCTGCTAAGATTCAGAGATTGGGCATTGACTCTTTTTTTTTTCTTTTTTTGCAACATTATTATATAATTTGTGAAATAAGCGAAGACTGCCGCAAAGAGAGGGCTATTTAGAGATCAGCCAATCTAATCGCCAGTACATTATCTAAGAAGGAAAGAAAACCCAAAAGCTTAAAGCACCTGGTATTCCTAGCCGGTCTCTCATCCAAGTACTAACCAGACCTAAGCCTGCTAAGATTCAGAGATTGGGCATTGACTCTTTTTTTTTTTTTGCAAGATTATTATATAATCTGTGAAATTTTCCAAAATGTTTAAAGCACCTGGTATTCCCAGGCAGTCTCCCATCCATGTACTAACCAGACATTTTAAATAAATTACAAATTTGGGGCGTAACACCTGTTTCAGACATCATAAGAAGAATGTATCCAGGCACAGACATTGCGGATGGTACAAGGTACTTAAGGGTGAAATTCCCTAAAGAAGTTGTGTCTCTGCCATATAGTACAAAGTTTGATACGGAGGAGGGAACACAGTATTTCAGGATCATGCATGATCGTCAGGTTAAAACCTGTCGATTGTGCATGAATCCGGGACATGTGTTCAAAGACTGTCCAGATTTTAAATGTCATCAGTGCAATGGCCAGGGTCATCATGCAAGGGATTGTGATGCAATTAAGTGCCCGGATTGCAGAAAGGTGATCATAAGATGTGAGTGTTGGATGGAGAATGAAATTCAAAATAAAGAGTCAGAAGGTGTAGGAGGGCGAATGTCAAAAGAAACAGAATTGCAAAATGGTGGAGAGAATGAGGAAGAAGATGGTGTGAATAAAGAGGATATTGTGGAAAATAAGAAGGAATTGGAAGAGAAAAGGCTGGAAGGAGAAATGGACAAAGGAATATTGACATCACAGGAAGTAACACAAGGGGTATTGGAGGAAATGAAGAACCAAGGACTAAAAGAAAAGGAGGAGGAAATGCAAAAGATAACTGAAGAGGAGAAAGAAATGGAATTGGAAGTGAAAAGGCTGGAAGGAGAAATGGACAAAGGAATATTGACATCACAGGAAGTAACACAAGGGGCATTGGAGGAAATGGAGAACCAAGGACTAAAAGAAAAGGAGGAGGAAATGAAAGAGATAACTGAAGAGGAGAAAGGAGTGGACAGAATGGACGATAGAAAGGACAAAAGGGTGACATTAAGAAGGAGAACCCTTAAGGTAATACCAAATGTGCATGTGGCCAGAAAAAAAAGACTTTTTAGGGAAAAATACAGTAAGGGGAAACATTTGTTAGAGAATAGATTTCAAGTGTTGAGGGAAAATGAGGAGGAGGATGTAGACTAAGAAAACAATGTTTGGTTTAAATTGTTATTATTATCTATTACTTATAATATTTTTAAACATTGTATCATGGTATGCTAATGCATAAATTGTATTTCAAATAGAAAAATGGGGAAAATAGATTATTTATTGAATTTAAAGTGAAAAAAATGTATTTGGTGTTTAGAGAAATGGCTTTTATCAAACCTGTGGCAAATAATTATTGTTTTTGTTTGTTATGCTTCTGTGGAAAATGTGTAAAATGTTTTTAATGTAATATTTTAAATTTGTTAAAAAAGAAAAAAAAAAAAAAAGGCTATGCCCGATCTCGTCTGATCTCGGAAGCTAAGCAGGTTTGGGCCTGGTTAGTACTTGGATGGGAGACCGCCTGGAAATACCAGGTACTGTAAGCTTTTTGGACATTTTTCACTTAGTTTATAATAATTTTGCCAAAAAATAGAGTCAATGCCCGATTTCTGAATCTTAGCAGGTTTAGGTCTGGTTAGTACTTTGATGAGAGACTGCCTAGGAATACCAGGTGCTTTAAGCTTTTGGGTTTTCTTTCCTACTTATATAATGTACTGGCGATAAGATTGGCTGGTCTTTAAATAGCCCTCTCATTGCAGCAGACTTCGCTTACGGCCATACCAACCTGGCTATGCCCGATCTCGTCTGATCTCGGAAGCTAAGCATGTTTGGGCCTGGTTAGTACTTGGATGGGAGACCGCCTGGGAATACCAGGTGCTGTAAGCTTTTTGGAAATTTTTCACTTAGTATATAATAATTTTGCCAAAAAATAGAGACAATGCCGGATCTCTGAATCTTAGCAGGTTTGGGCCTGGTTAGTACATGGATGGGAGACTGCCTGTTAATACCAGGTGCTGTAAGCTTTTTGGACATTTTTCACTTAGTATATAATAATTTTGCCAAAAAATAGAGTCAATGCCCGATCTCTGAATATTTGCAGGTTTGGGCCTGGTTAGTACATGGATGGGAGACTGCCTGGGAATACCAGGTGTTTTAATCTTTTTGGAAAATTTCACGAATTATATAATAATCTTTCATAAAAAAAAAAAAAAAAGAGTCAATGCCCGATCTCTGAATCTTAGCAGGTTTAGGTCTGGTTAGTACTTTGATGAGAGACTGCCTAGGAATACCAGTTGCTTTAAGCTTTTGGGTTTTCTTTCCTACTTATATAATGTACTGGCGATAAGATTGGCTGGTCTTTAAATAGCCCTCTCTTTGCAGCAGACTTCGCTTACGGCCAGACCAACCTGACGGCGCTAGAGAGTCTGACAGGAAGTACTGTGCTGCAGTTGGAGAGAAAGGCTCTCCCACATTTTTTTTCATTTGTTTTGTTTTTGTTTAATATCAAGTTAAAAAGTTTGAAGTATTTTGTTTTTGTTAACGTCGTTTTAACCCCGGGCAGTTTTAAACTGTCTGGGGTTTGAGCTATTTTATTTTGTTTGTTTGTGTTTTTTTTTTTTTTTTTTTTTTTGTGGCTAAGCTATTTAACAAGGATGGAAACAATGGCTAATGGATCAGATCTGGACAAGGTTTTTGAGGAAAAGAACAATGATTTTGAAGGAGACACTACTTTGGAAAAACGGATTATGAAAAACGATGGAAAGGATTACAATGAAACATGGGCAACTGTTGTATCAAGAAGGAAAAGAAATGGAGCTGAAATGGAGAAAGGCCGCACTGAACAGCAACCAACTACACAAGGTAAAGAAAAGTTTGATACAAAAGGAGAAAAGAGACAAGAAGAATGTCGGAGAAATGAAATGATAAATAGATTAAAAGACAAAATGAAATATCAGAGGGAATACAAGAAAGAAACAACACTGACAATGACTGTGGAAAATCCAGAAAAACTAACTGCCATCATGATAATTAAAGCTATTGAGGACATTACTGGAAAAGGTAAACTATATGGACTAAGGAAAAAAAATGACTTCGAGTATGAGCTTACATTGGAGAATCAACTAGACTGTGACAATTTATTGAATGGACTACTATTGAATGGACAAATGTGTAAAATAAGCAAACTTTGTGAAATGGAGAGGGTCGTTTCTTTTTTACGTTTGCCAAATTATATCAATGACAAGGATGTACTACAAAAACTGCAAAGCTGGGGAGTTACACCGATACTGCCGTTGAGAAGGAGGTATTACCCAGGGACAATGGTGGCAGATGGGACAAGATTTATTCGAGTCAAATTCCCTAAGGACGTGGTGTCCCTTCCATATAACACCAGTTTTGAAACAGAGGAAGGAATACAGTTCTTCAGAGTCATTCATGATCAGCAAGTAAAAATATGCAGAATATGTTCAAGTGCTGAACACGAAAAGAAAGACTGCCCTCTACTAACATGCAGAGAATGCCTGGAGCAGGGGCATTATGCGCGGGACTGTACAGCCCTGCGGTGCCAAGGCTGCAGAAAGGCATTGCCAACATGCGCATGTGAAACGGATGAAGAGGAACATGAGGAAATGGAAATGGAGATGCATAATGAAGTGGAGCATTTGGAGGAGGCTGATAAAGAAAATACATCACAAAAAACAAGTGGATTAACAAAGGATGTACTGAGCAGTGAAGGAGAGGAAGAAGAAGAGGAAGAAGAAGAAGAGGAAACAAGTGAGAATGAGCAGAATGGGGAAGAAAAAGTGATGACTGGACTACAACAATCTGTGAAAAATGTGGAGCAGGATGCAATGGTAAATAAAGAAGATAATAATGGAACAAAGGATAGTACAATCCCGGAAGAGGTAAGCGACATTGGGGAGAGAAAAAAAAGTTTTTTGAGCAGGGGGACTAAAGGGAAAACAACAGGACAAATAAACATTGAAAAGGTCTTGGAAAGACAAAGAATAAGACGAGAATCTAAAGAAAAAAAGAAGAAGAAAGTAGAGATAATTGCTTTAAAAGATGTTGATTTGAGAGAGACTGAACAAAAGTGATGTGGGTTTTGTTTTGCATTTATATTTTTCTTTTTTTGTTTATGAGTCAGTTGAAACTAGTGTCAATCAATGCAAGAGGATTGTCAACTAGGACTAAATTTGAAAATGTACTCTATTTAACAAAGAAGAGTGATATAATATGTATACAAGAAACTGGATGGAATGAAGACATTGTTAATGGTTTTAAGAAAATATGGGATGGAGAATTTTTTTACAATAATGACCCAAACAGGAAAAAAGGAGTAGCAATTTTAATTAGAAGGGGAGTGACAGAAAAAGCAACAGAAATGTTCACAGATAATGTAGGAAGATTGTTAGTAGTTAAAGTCAAAAGCAAAGAAGAAGAATTAACGATATGTACAATTCATGCACCAAATGACCGTTTAGAAAGAGTCATCTTTTTTAAAAATTTAAATGTTTTAATGGATGGTTATACAAAAGGAATTTTAATTGGGGATTTTAATACTATTTTGGAAAGAATTGATGTGGAGGATTATATGGTATATAGATCAGATGTGGGGAGAACTGAATTAAAGAAAATGATGGAAAAACACACATTTTTAGATATATGGCGGGAAAGAAACAGAGTAAAAAGAGAATATTCCAGAAGGCAAATTGTGAACACAGTATTAAAGCAAAGTAGACTTGATTTGGTTTTATGTAACAGACAGCTAGAACTATTTATATCAAAAGTATTTTATAAAAGGTTCAGTGAAAGTGATCATGATTTTTTAAATGTAATAATTGATTTTAGTGGAGTAGAGAGAGGTCCAGGGGTGTGGGTTTTAAATGCTGAACTTTTAAAAAACGAGTCTTACAAAATGGAAATAGAAAATGTCATAATAAATAGTATAAACAATATTCTATATGATGAAGAAAAAAGTTTGTGGTGGGATAATTTGAAAAAAGTTATGAAAAAAATATCCATTGAATATTCAAAAAGATTGCAAAAGACAAAGAAAAGTAAAGAAAGATTTTTAAATAAGGAATGGGAAGAAGAAATGAAAAAGATGTCTGAAGGAAAGATGGATGTGACAAAAATAGTGTTTTTAGAAGAACAATTTAAGAAAATAGAGGAGGAAAAGTGCAGGGGAGCTAAAATTAGAAGCAGAGCGAAAAATACAGTAGAGGGAGAAAGAAGTACAAAATTCTTTTTTGAGTTTGAGAAATCAAGAAAACATGCAGAATTGATCAAAAGTATATTAAAAGATGGGAAAGTTGTGAAGGAAAAACAAGGTATTTTAAAAGAAGTGAAGGATTTTTATACTACCTTATTTAAAAAAGATAATATAAATGTGAAAGATGAAGAATATTTATTGAATCAAATTCAAGTTCAAGTAAATGAAGAAGATAAAAGAATGTGTGATAAGGATATAAATGAAGAGGAAATTGAAGAGGTTATAGACCAGTTGAAGAATGGGAAAAGTCCAGGACTAGATGGCTTAACATCTGAGTTTTACAAAGTTTTTAAACATGTTTTAATACCTATTCTGCACAATTTATTTGCTGATACTTTTAAGCAGAAAAAAATGAGTGAAAGCATGAAGACAGGAATGATAAAAATTATCTATAAGAATAAAGGAGATAAAGATCATCTTAAAAATTACAGACCGTTGAGTATGCTAAATACTGACTATAAGATTTTGGCTAAGATCATGGCAAACAGACTGAAAAAAGTGATTCCAAACATCATAACAACAAATCAGGCATATGGTGTCTTAAATAGAGATATATCAGACATAGTAACAAATATTAGAGACTTAATGTGGTATATGAAAGAAAAAGGTGAAGGAGGGTATTTAATTAGCATAGATTTGGAAAAGGCTTTCGACAGAGTAGAGCATAAATATTTGTTTGACTTAATTGAAAAATTTGGATTTGGGAGGAATTTTATAACATGGATGAAATGTTTCTATACTGACATTTTAAGTTGTATTAAAGTAAATGGGTTTTTAACTGATTATATTGAAATTTCGAGGTCTATAAGGCAGGGCTGTCCTTTATCGGCATTACTTTATACTTTAGTTGCTGAACCATTAGGAATAGCAATTAATTAAGAAAAACAAATACAAGGAATTTTAGTTGAAAATGGTGTAATGCAACAAAAAATTTTCCAATATGCAGATGACACGACTTTGTTTTTAAAGGATTTAAAGAGTATCGAAAAAGCAATGTTAATTTTTGAAAAATATTGTAGCGGAACAGGAGCTAAAGTCAATAAAGAAAAGACTGAGTATATGAGGATAGGGAAGGTGGATACTTTGGGAAGACAATGGGAATTTAAAGAGCAGAAGAACCAATTAAAGATTTTAGGAGTTATACTTGGGAAAGATGAAATGAAAACAAGAGACCTGATTTGGGAGGAGGTTATAGGCAAAATGGAAAAAAGACTTAACTTTTGGAAACAAAGAGAATTGTTTTTAAAAGGGAAAGTATTAGTTCTAAATTCTTTATTCCTGTCTAAGATGTGGTATATTTTAAGTGTGGTTAGTCTGCCAGCATGGGCGTACAAAAGAATAAAAACTTATATTTTAAAGTTTTTATGGGATGATAAGCCAGCAAAAATAGCATATGACACAATAATTGGGGAGGTGGAAAAGGGAGGTTTGAGACTCATAGATCCAATGGTAAGAATGAAGAGTATGAGAATAAAGACAGTAAAAAAGTTTTGGAATAATGATGATATGGTATGGAAAAAAATTATGAGTTTCTTTATAAATAAGTGTGGGAAAATGGGGGATGATTTTATGTGGATGAATTTTACAGATAATATGCTTGAGAAGATACCTGAATTTTATAAAGAAGTCTTAAGAGCATGGAAAGTTTTTAAAGGGAAGGTTCATGTGGAGTTTAAAGGAAGAGAGCAACTATTGAAACAGCCCCTTTTCTTAAACAAATTGATTTTAAGGAATAGTAATACAATTTTTTATAAGAAATGGTATTATGCAGGATTAAGACAAGTCAAAGACATTTTATATGAGGTAAAACCTGGGTTTTTACCTTTACAGGCAATTATAGACATATTAGAAGAGAATGAAGATATAGAAAATAGAAAGCTGATTAAGGAGCAATACATAAAATTAAAAGAAGCTGTGCCACTACAGTGGATTAAAAGCATTGACGCTGAAGAAACAGGAAATGAGAAACCTGGAGTTTTTTTAAAAAGAAATGATGAACAGATTCCTTTCAATGGCTGTGTTCTTAAAATGTTTTATGTTTGTTTATGTGATCTTGTATTTTTAAGACCAAAAGCAACAGATTTTTGGGAAAGGTCTTTTTGTGAATTAGATGTAACAAAAATCTGGAAAAATGTAAAATGTAGGTTTAAAAGTCCCGCCCTGCATAATTTGGATTTCTTGTTGAGACACAATGTTTTAATGACTGAAATGAAATTGGCAAAAATTGGAATAGCACAAGATGCAAAATGTAAATTATGTATGGAAAAAGATGAAGGAGTGTTACATTTGTTTTTAAAATGTAAAAAATTAGACAATTTTATGAAGATGTTAAGGAAAATTGTGGGGGACTTTTTAAATGATCAGAATGATTGGTTAGAGAAATGGGAAACATTGATTTTATTTGGTTTTAATGGAACTGCACAAAATGTTTATGCATTAAATTTATGGTTAACAGTAGCAAGATATACGATTTGGAGAAGAAGGAATATAATGAAAATGAAAAACAAAGAACTTTCATTATGTAACTTATTTAAACAGTATCTGACTGCAGTGATGGAAGACATGTACGACTATTTTAATATTAATGCACAAATGGATGTATTTGACAAATACATTGTAGAAAACAATCCATACATTATTAAAACATGGTCAGGTTTTAATGTGATTTTGCCTGAAAGATTTTAATTGTAATTTTGTTATTTTATTATTATTATTATTATTTTTATTTTTTTCTCCTTACTTATGTACTTTCTTTATTTCCTTATTTCTTTTTTTTTTTTTTTTTTTTTTATATATATATATATATATATATATATATATATATATATATATATATACATTTTCTATTTCCGCATATGCTTCAAATGTAAGACTGTGAATGTATAAAAATTTTGTGTTTTTAATAATAAAAAAAAAAAAAAAAAAAAATGCCCGATCTCGTCTAATCTCGGAAGCTAAGCAGGTTTGGGCCTGGTTAGTACTTGGATGGGAGACCGCCTGGGAATACCAGGTCCTGTAAGCTTTTTGGAAATTTGTTACTTAGTATATAATAATTTTGCCAAAACATAGAGTCAATGCCCGATCTCTGAATATTAGCAGGTTTGGGCCTGGTTAGTACATGGATGGGAGACTGCCTGGAAATACCAGGTGCTTTAAACTTTTTGGAAAATTTCACAAATTATATAATAATCTTGCAAAAAAAAAAAAAAGACTCAATGCCCAATCTCTGAATCTTAGCAGGCTTTATGTCTGGTTAGTACTTGGATGAGAGACCGGCTAGGAATACCAGGTGCTTTAAGCTTTTGGGTTTTCTTTCCTACTTAGATAATGTACTGGCGATTAGATTGGCTGATCTCTAAATAGCCCTCTCTTTGCGGCAGTCTTCGCTTATGGCCATACCAACCTGGCTATGCCCAATCTCGTCTGATCTCGGAAGCTAAGCAGGTTTGGGCCTGGTTAGTACATGGATGGGAGACTGCCTGGGAATACCAGGTGCTTTAAACTTTTTGGAAAATTTCACAAATTACATAATAATCTTGCAAAAAAAAAAAAAAAAAAGTCAATGCCCAATCTCTGAATCTTAGCAGGCTTTATATGTCTGGTTAGTACTTGGATGAGAGACCGGCTAGGAATACCAGGTGCTTTAAGCTTTTGGGTTTTCTTTCCTACTTAGATAATGTACTGGCGATTAGATTGGCTGATCTCTAAATAGCCCTCTCTTTGCGGCAGTCTTCGCTTACGGCCATACCAACCTGGCTATGCCCGATCTCGTCTGATCTCGGAAGCTAAGCAGGTTTGGGCCTGGTTAGTACTTGGATGGTAGACCGCCTGGGAATACCAGGTGCTGTAAGCTTTTTGGAAATTTGTCACTTAGTATATAATAATTTTGCCAAAAAATAGAGTCAATGCCCGATCTCTGAATATTAGCAGGTTTGGGCCTGGTTAGTACATGGATGGGAGACTGCCTGGGAATACCAGGTGCTTTAAACTTTTTGGAAAATTTCACAAATTATATAATAATCTTGCAAAAAAAAAAAAAAGAGTCAATGCCCAATCTCTGAATCTTAGCAGCCTTTATGTCTGGTTAGTACTTGGATGAGAGACCGGCTAGGAATACCAGGTGCTTTAAGCTTTTGGGTTTTCTTTCCTACTTAGATAATGTACTGGCGATTAGATTGGCTGATCTCTAAATAGCCCTCTCTTTGCGGCAGTCTTCGCTTACGGCCATACCAACCTGGCCATGCCCGATCTCGTCTGATCTCGGAAGCTAAGCAGGTTTGGGCCTGGTTAGTACTTGGATGGTAGACTGCCTGGGAATACCAGGTGCTGTAAGCTTTTTGGAAATTTGTCACTTAGTATATAATAATTTTGCCAAAAAATAGAGTCAATGCCCGATCTCTGAATATTAGCAGGTTTGGGCCTGGTTGGTACATGGATGGGAGACTGCCTGGGAATACCAGATGATTTAAACTTTTTGGAAAATTTCACAAATTATATAATAATGTTGCA